>NC_080167.1:75006593-75021593 GCF_950295315.1 Erinaceus europaeus
CTTACTGGAATTCTTTGCATTCATCGTGAACTCGGTATTCTCAGTGTTGAAATTTTCCTTTCTTTGCCCTTTGGATTACTTAGTCTTTGCATATGGCATAGTACAGAGGGGAACTGAGGAGACAGCCTTCCTGCTGCAGGTAACAGGCATATTCCAGTCTCCAGCTGCAGCTATCCAGGCCCTCTGTGCTTGACTCCCACTCTCCTTGGCCCTGTGGCTGACACTCAGCCTAAATTCAGCCTTCCTCAATTTCCTGCAACGCATACTTGTCCTTATTCCATGAGAGCCCAGGTTAAGAGAAGTGAAACTCTACCACCATGGCACACACATTGTGCTTTCCCTCTATTGGGCCGAATGTAAAGGATCTGTGGTACTGATGGCCACAGATATTCCACGCAAAACGGAAGCTTCCAGGGTTCAGAAAGAGGGTGTTTTGATCGCTCTGAAATGTATTTTCCAAGTGCCTCATGGGGTTTCAAATCCTTTTGAAACCTGAAGTTCTTTCTTGTATCTAGGGAATATTCTCACCTCTGGCCCGAAGGCTCTCCCAACTAGGAGTACAGCTATCCCAGGCTCAGGAGGTCTGCCAGCCTGCTAGCTCCTGGAGGGATTCCTGAGTATGTCGTCAGGCCCCAAGTGGTAACAGGTGTCTCCAATTGCCTTTATTAGCAGCAGCCAGGCCCTCAGGTGAGGGGCGGGGTTGTGATCTCCACTGGAAGCTCCTAATTCAGCCAATGGAGGCATCCATCTTCCTTTTGTCTCTCCATAGCAAGAGCCTAGGTAGTTTGTGCTTCCTGTAAGCAGAGCGACTTTGTATGGGACACTCATGCATGCCTACTTCTGGGAATCTCTGAGTGTGATGTGTGGACACAAGGACACCATGATCAGGGAATTGAGGCCACAGGAGCAATTGCCTTAGCCGCCCTCAAAGATTAGGTGTAAGGGGCCAGTTCATACACTATTGTTTTGTCAAACACAGTTCCCATCTATGTTGAAACACAGCTCTTTCTGGGTTCTTTCAGGGCTTGTAATCTGCTGCCCTGAGCAGTGGACTGAGAGCCTGGAGGCTGAGTAGGCAGCCAAACGTGACTGCCTACTCAGCCTCATGCCCCTGAATTCTGAGGGATGCCCCAGCTTACCCCGTTGTCAGTGTTTGGATAATAGTGATGCATGGGATTGAATCCGGAACTCAGGAGAGGGAAACATGAGAATCCCTTTGCATATGCATTCTTGGTTAGCCACAATCTGGGCTAGCTGGCTTTCCCTTTCCAGCTAGGTTCTCTGTATATAAGTTGCAGGTGAGGCTGGCTACCTTGACACCCATGGTCTGAGACTGCAATAGGTGAGCTCTGAGCACACACAGACACACACTCACACACATTACTATCATGTGTGGTAGTACAGCATATGGTGAAGGCTGGGGCTGTATGGGGTCTGTGGGCATGAGAGCTGCTGTCTTACAATCTCTACAAGCCAGGATTGAACCTGTCAGCAAAGAACACAGTGTAGGAGGTTTTGACTTCTGATCACTTTCCAACTCATCTATTTCTTTTCTCTCCTTTCTGTCTCTGACTCTCACAGGGTCTCACTCACTCTGTCTGCACTCAGTAATATTTTACTTATATCCTTATTTTATTGACAGGCCCATATATACAAACAGAGTTGCCAGAGCACTGCTGAGCTCTGGCTTGTTGTGTTAGTGATAACTCCTAGGCTACTGGAGTCCCAGCTTTGTAAGTCTCTCTGACACAAGCCATACTCTGTCTCCTCATATCCATGGCAGTATCTCTCAGACTTTATAATAAACATATATATATATATATATATATATATATATATATGCTATTTTTAGAATTGTCGACCTATGTAATTGATCTTTATTAGAATTAACACATTTATAACAGCTTCCTTTTTCATCAATAATTGGCCACCTAGTAGGAGCTGGATTCAATACAATTAAAAATAATAGAACCTTCCAGTAGCATTTCTAATAGCATTTCTATTAGCATCCTTATGTAATTATGATAGTACAGAACTTGCTTCCTTTCTCTAGTGTAAGCTTCAGTACATATGAGTCTCTTTTCATTCTCCTGAAATCTTAATTTCCCTGGACTCTGAAGTGTCTCAGAATTTTTGAAGCAGCCCTCTGTTTCTCAGCAGATGATTTTCATTCACTCCTGTAATCAGGTCTTCTTGTGCTTTTTGTTTTTATTTTTCATTTTTTTTCAAATCCTCCTAGATCATCCCCATTTATTTGCATATTTATTTATTTATAAGGGGTCATTTATTTATGAGGGGTCATTTCTTCTAATTGATAGATTTTTCTCTTATAATTTAAGGGAAATTTACACTCACAATATATTTCGTCTGGTAAATACACACATATGGTGAAGGCTGGCGTGGTTTGTGTTCTGTGGACTTGAGACTTCTGCCTTACAATCTCTACAACGAGGGTTTGAACCTGTCATGTATGAACACAGTGTGGGAGGTTTTTGACTTCTGTTCTCTTTCCCACTCTTCTATTTCTCTTCTTGAATTCTCTGTCTCTGACTCTCACAGGCTCTCACTCACTCTGTCTGCACTGTACAACTCTGGATTCAGGAATTAATGCGGATACACCTGTCCCTTCTGAGCCACAGTCATGAGAGACATCTCACAGAGCCATTCGTTTACCTCTTGTCACTCAACAAGAGTGACAAGATTCTCTCTCAGCACAAACTACACCTGCTAAATCATCTACTTCCTTCTTGCTATTTTTTTCCAAGGAGTCCTATCCCAAAACTGTAAATCAAAGAAGAAATAGACATAGTTCAGTTCCCTGCACACAGGACAGGCTGAGGCTGGACCAGGAAGATGAAATACGCCAACCTGCATCTTGGCTGGAGCATCACTAAAAGTACTTCCAATTTGGAGAGGCAAGGGCAGTTTTGGAGAGTGGGCTGCAGGCCAAGTGTTGCTTCTCAGAGTGGGCTAAGACCTTGATTTTCTAAGTGTAACCTTTCCTCACAAACATAAAATAACAATGCCACTTGTAATAAGTGTGCATGGGCATGGAGGGTTTGTCTTCAGTGCTCTGGCACTGATCAACACAGGGCCAGAATTTCTGTCCTTTACAGTCACTGGCATTCTGTCTCTCTGACTGTCTCTATGTGCCTTCTTCCCTGGACCCTTCGTGGAATTCAGTGCATGCATCGTGAACTCGGTCCTCCTGGTGTTGATATTTTCCTTTCTTTGTCCTTTGGATTATTTAGTCTCGTGCATATGGCGTAATACAGAGGGGAACTGAGGAGACAACGTTCCTCCTGCAGGGAACAGGCATATGTCCATCTCCAGCTGCAGCTATCCACAACCTTTGTGCTTGACTCCTATTCTTCAGGGCCCTATGGCTCACACTCAGCCTAAATGCAGCCCTCCTCAATTTCCTGCACCTCATCCATGTCCTTATTCCATGAGACCCCAGGTCAAGAGAAGTGAAACTCTATCCCCCTGGCACACACATTGTACTTTCCCTATATTGGGCCGAATGTAAAGGATCTGTGGTACTGATGGCCACACCAGTGTCCAGATTTTCCACTCTAAACAGAAGCTTCCAGGGTTCAGAAAGAGGGTGTTTTTATGGCTGTGAAAAGTCTTTTCCAAGTGCATCATGGGGTTTCAAATCCTTTTGAAACCTGAAGTTCGTTCTTGTATCTAGGGAATATTCTCACCTCTGGCCCGAAAGCCCTCCCACTTAGGAGGACAGCTATCCCAGATTCAGGTGGTCTGTCAGCCTGCTAGCACCTGGAGGGATTTCTGAGTATCTCCTCAGGCTCCAAGTGGTAAAAGGTGTTTCCATTTACTTTTATTAGCTGCAACCAGGCCCTCAGGTGAGGGGCGGGTCTGAGATCTCCACTGGAAGCTCCTAATTCAGCCAATGTAGGCATCCATCTTCCTTTTGTCTCTCCATAGCAAGGTCCCGGGGAGTTTGTGCTTCCTGCAAGCAGAGCGACTTTGTATGGGACACTCATGCATGCCTACTTCTGGGAATCTCTCTGAGTGTTATGTGTGGACACCAGGACACCATGATCAGGAGCCACAGGAGCAATTGCCTAAGCCGGACCCAAAGGGTAGGTGTAAGGGGCCGGGTTCATCCACTATTGTTTTGTCCAACACAGTTATCATCTATGTTGAAGCACAGCTGTTTCTGGGTACTTTCTGGGCTTGTAATCTGCTGCCCTGAGCAGTGGACTGAGTCTGGAGGCTGAGTAGTCCGCGAAAAGTAACTGGATAGGCTCCTGCCCCTGAATTCTGACGGGTGACCCAGCTTAACCTGTTGGCAGTTTTTAGATGATAGTGAGGCATGAGATTGAATCGGGGACTCAGGAGAGGGGGACATCAGAGTCCCTTTGCATGTGCATTCTTGCTTAGCCAGAATCTGGGCTAGCTTTCTTGCCCTGACCAGTTAGGTTCTCTGTACATAAATTGCAGGTGAGGCTGGATACCTTCCCACCCATGCTCTGACTCTACGATAGGTGAGCTCTCAGCACACACAGACACAGACAGACAGACAGACAGACAGACAGACAGATTCACACACACACTCTTTACTGTCAGGTCTGGTAGTACAGCATATGGTGAGGGCTGGGGATCCCTGAGGTTTGTGGGCATGAGAGCTGCTGCCTTACAATCTCTACAAGCCAGGTTTGAACCAGTCATCAATGAACACAGTGTAGGAGGTTTTTGAATTCTCACTCTTTCCAGCAGAAGTGGCTGTTGGGCGGGCCTTCCAGAGGCTGCCCAATGAGCGTGCTGTGGGGCCATGTGGGCGGTGCTCAAGGTTGCTGGCTAATCACTGACTAGGGGTCTTGACACTCCTGGGCGTGTCCTAGCACACTGGCCAATGTTATTGCTGGGAACGTCTGGGCGTGGACTAGGCCTCTGGAATATCTGAGCATGGCTGGTGCCCTGCCTGTGGGCCTTCTGAAGTAAGCCTGACAATGGGAGCTCAGAGCTGGCCTTAAAAGGCTGGGCGTGCTTCCAGGAAGTGCGAAGCAGGGTTCAGCCCAGGGCCCTGCCTTGCAGAAGCTGTCCGGTGTGCATGTGTATAACTCCATTTGTGCCTGTGCCTCTGTGGATGTGTGCGTGTGTGTAACAGTGAGAGTGTGTATTTGTGAGTGTTTGTGTGTGTGTGTGTGTGTGTGTGTGTGTGTGTGTGTGTGTGAGGGAGGGAGAGAGAGAGTGAACAACAGAATCGCTGTGGTACAGGTGATTTTGTGGAAAACACTTGGCACATTCTGATTTACAGCTCAATATTGACACTATTGTAGCTCGCCTTGGCCCTTGGTCACTTTTCTTATTTTCAGATATAAAGACACTGAAATCGGAGAGGTTTCTGACATGAGGCTTGCTCTGGGAACTAACAGCTGCCCTGTGTGTGTTGCCAGACTAGTAAACTTGTGGTGACTGTCCATGTGGAGAGACTCCTGGATGAGTTCCTTCTCGAGCCTTTTTCGTTAGGTTCCCATTGGAGCTTCATATAGCTAATGATTTGGAGATTTTACTCCTTTGGAGAATTCTTTTCCTGAAGCACAGATTCTCTCTCTCGAGGTTTTAGCAATCAATTGTCTGAATGTCATATCGCATCCAATGTAGAAAATGACTACATAATTGTCTTGCTCTCTCTATATATATATATATACACATATATATATGTATATGTATATACACACACACACACACACACACACACACACACACACACACACATATATATATATATATATATATATATATATATATATAACATGTAGAGTTCTGAAAATATATTTCAGCTAGAGACCTGCACAGCTCTGGATTCGGGTAGTAATGCGGATACACCTGGCCCTTCTGAGCCACAGTCAAGAGAGACATCTCACAGAGCCATTCGTTTTCCTCTTGTCACTCTACATATCTATCTCAGCACAAACTACAGCTGCCAAGTCATCTACTTCACTCTTGCTCTTTTTGTCCACTGAGTCCGATCCTAAAACTGTAAATCAAAGAAGAAATAGACATAGTTCAGTTCCCTGCAGAAAGGACTGGCTGAGGCTGGACCGGGGAGATGAAATATGCCAGCCTACATTGGCTGGAGCATCACTAAAACTACTTCCAATTTGGAGAGTCAAGGGCAGTTTTGGAGAGTGTGCTGAAGGCCAAGGGTTGCTTCTCAGAGTGGTCTAAGACCTAGATTTTCTAAGTGTAAACTTTCCTCACAAACATAAAATAACAATGCCACTTGTAAGAAGTATGCATGGGCATGGAGGGGTGTCTTCAGTGCTCTGGCAGTGATCAACACAGGGCCTGAATTTCTGTCCTTTTCAGTCACTGGATTCTGTCTCTCTGACTGTCTGTGCGTGCCTTCTTCCCTGGATCCTTCCTGGATGTCATAGCATGCATTGTGAACTCGGTCTTCCTGGTGTTGAAATTTTCCTTTCTTTGCCCTTTGGATTATTTAGTCTGGTACATATGGCGTAGTACAGAGGGGAACTGAGGAGACAACTTTCCTGCTACAGGTAACAGGCATATGTCCATCTCCAGCTGCAGCTGTCCATGCCCTCTGTGCTTGATTCCCATTCTCCAGGGCCCTGTGGCTGACACTCAGCATAAATGCAGCCCTCCTCAATTTCCTGCACCACATCCTTGTCCTTATTCCATGAGAGCCCAGGTCAAGAGAAGTGAAACCCTACCACCCTAGTACACACATTGTGCTTTCCCTCTATTGGGCCAAATGTAAAGGATCTGTGTTACTGATGGCCAGAACAGAGTCCAGATTTTCCATGCAAAATGGAAACTTCCAGGGTTCAGAAAGAGGGTGTTTTGATGGCTTTGAAATATCTTTTCCACGTGCCTCCTGGGGTTTCAAATCCTTTTGAAACCTAAAGTTCGTTCTTGTATCTAGGGAATATTCTCACCTCTGGCCCAAAGGCCCTAACAACTAGGAGCACAGCTATCCCGGGGTCAGGAGGTCTGCCAGCCTGCTAGCTCCTGGAGGGATTCCTGAGTATGTCCTCAGGTCCCAAGAGGTAACTGGTGTTTCCAATTGCCTTTATTAGCAGCAGCCAGGCCCTCAGGAGAGTGGTGGGGCCATGTTCTCCACTGGAATCACCTAATTCCACCAATGGAGGCATCCATCTTGCTTTTGTCTCTCCATAGCAAGGGCCCTGGGTGTTTGTTCTTCCTGCAAGCAGAGCGACTTTGTATGGGACACTCATGCATGCCTAATTCTGGGAATCTCTCTCAGTGTGATGTGTGGACACCAGGACACCATGATCAGTGATTGTGAGGACACAGGAGCAATTGCTTTGGCTGGACACAAAGGTTAGGTGTAAGGGGCCTGGTTCATCCACTATTCTTCGGTCAAACACAGTTCCCATCTATGTTGAAACACAGCTCTTTCTGGGCTTGAAATCTGCTGCCTTGAGAAGTGGACTGAGAGTTTGGAGGCTGAGTAGGCATCCAAACATGACTGGAGAGGCTCATTCCCCTGAATGCTGTGGGGTGCCCCAGCTTACCCAATTGGCAGTGTTTGGATGATAGTGAGGCATGGGATTGAATCAGGAACTCAGGAGAGGGAGACATGAGAGTACCTTTGCATGTGCATTCTTGCATAGCCAGAATCTGGGCTAGCTGGCTTGCCTTGACCAGCTAGGTTCTCTATACATAAGTTGCAGGTGAGTCTGGCTACCTTGACTCCCATGCTGTGAGACTAAGATAGGTGAGCTCTGAGCACACAAAGACACACACAGACTGTCAGACAGGCAGACACACAGGCATTACTGTCAGGTCTGTTAGTACAGCATATGGTGAAGGCTGGGGCTGTATGGGGTCTGTGGGCATGAGAGCTGCTGCCTTACAATCTCTACAAGCCAAGTTTGAACCTGCCATCAATGAACACAGTGTAGGAGGTTTTTGACTTCTGGTCTCTTTTCAACTAATCTATTCCTCTTCTCGCCTTCTCTGTCTCTAACTCTCACATGCTCTCATACACTCTGTCTTCACTGATTGATATTTTACTTATATACTTATTTTACTGACAGGCCCAGATATACAAAGAGAGCTACCTGAGCACTGCTGAGCTCTGGCTTGTTTTGTTCCTGATATCACCTAGGCTACTGGAGTCACAGCTTTGTAAGTTTTTCTGACACAAGCCATATTCTGTCTCCTCATTTCCATGGCAGTATATCTCAGACTTTATAATAAACATATACATCCACATATATAAATATATATATATATATATATATATCGTTTATAGAATTGTCGACCTATGTATTTGACCTTTATCAGAATTAACACATTTATAACAGCTTCCTTTTTCATTAATAATTGTCCACCTAGGTGGAGCAGGATTCAATACAATTATAAATAATAGAACCTTCCAGTAGCATTTCTAATAGCATTTCTATCAGCATCCTTATTGTAATTACCATAGTACAGAAATTGCCTCCTATCTCTAGTGTAAGTTTCAGTACATATGAGTTTCTTTTCATTCTACTGAAATCTTAATTTCCCTGGACTCTGAAGTGTCTCAGAATTTTTGAATCAGCCCTCTGTTTCTCAGCAGATGGTTTCCATTTTCTGCTGTAATAAGCTCTTATTGTGCTTTTGTTTTTATTTTTCATTTTTTTCTAATCCTCCTAGATCATCCTCGTTTATTTGCATATGTATTTATTTATTTAGTCCTATATTACATGAGGGGTCATTTCTTCTGCCTGATAGATTTTTATCTTATAATTGAAGGGAAGTTTACACTCACAATACATTTCGTGTCATAATTACTACACACATATGGTGAAGGCTGGGGTGGTCTGGGGTCTGTGGATGTGAGACTGCTGCCTTACAATCTCTACAAACCAGGTTTGAACCTGTCATGTATGAACACAGTGTTGGAGGTTTTTGACTTCTGGTCTCTTTCCCACTTTTCTATTTCTCTTCTTGCCTTCTCTGTCCCTGAATCTCACAGGCTCTCACTCACTCTGTCTGTACTCATTAATATTTTACTTATATATTTATTTTACTGACAGGCACTGACATACAAAGAGAGTCAGCAGTGCACTGCTGAGCTCTGGCTTGTTTTGTTGGCGATTTCACCTAGGTTTCTGGAGGTTCAGCTTTGTAAGTCTCTCTGGCACAAGCCATACTCTGTCTCCGCATAGCCATGCCAGTATCCCTCTGAGTCTATAATAAAGATACACTTACATATATGTATAAGTATATACATATATATATATATACATATATATATATATATATATCAGTCATTCTTAGAATTTTTGACCTTTTTATTTGATCTTAATGCAGAATTACCACATTTATAACAACCTCCTTATTCTTAAATAATTGGTCACATAGTTGGAGCAGGATTCACTACAATTATAAATAATAAACCTTCCAGGAGCATTTCCAATAGCCTTTCTATCAGTATCCTCATTGTAATTATCATAGCACAGAAATTGCCTCCATTTTCTTGTGTAAGCTTCAATACGTACGCCTTTCTTTTCATTCTCAGGAATTCTTAATTTGCCTGGACCCTGAAGTGTCAGGGAAGTTTTGAAGCAGCCCTCTGTTTCTCAGCAGATGTTTTCTGTATTTCTGCTGTAATCTGGTCTTCCTGTGGTTTTTGTTTTTATTTTTTTTCAAATCCTCCTGGATCATCCCCATTCATTTGCATATTTATTTATTTATTTATTTAGTCCCATATCACATGAGGGGACATTTCTTCTTCGTGATAGATTTTATCTTATAATTGAAGGGAACTTTTGACACACAATACATTTCCTTTTGCTGACACTACACACTACAACAAATACTACTGTTTTTGACAGTGACATTCAATGCGCAATGGATTAGTATTGCATGGCTCTAAAGAATATTCACTATTTAACCTACAATGTTTTTAACTTCACAAATATTTATTCTGTTCTTTCTTGGGGGATGAATGCTTTACAGTCAACAGTTACATGTAATAGTGGACACAGAGGTAATTTTTCCCACTTTCCCTGTATTTCTGTACATCATTTGTAACTTTCTTACTGAGGAGAAGGAAACAGTCATAAATTGAGAGAGCAGGGCCCAAGCAGGAAGAGAGACAGAGAGACCGCTGCAGTTCTGATTTGACACTAGCCCAGCTTTTCCCTATCTGGGTAAGTGGTGACCAGGGGCTCAAAACGGGGTCCTGGGCTTCCATATAGTTCCCTGTCATGTCCACCTGCTGATCCTCCAACCCATGCTCCCTTCATTGTCCATGTAACTATCGATCAGCTCTAGGCAATTCTCACCTTCATATGTCAGAAACTTAACACTTCTCCCCTCCACCTATGAAACTTTGACATTTTACTTGAGTGTTCTTTTCATGATACACAGTTTCTCTCCAGGTTTTAGAAATCAATGTCTGAATGTCATATCGCATCCATTGTAGAAAATGACTACATCAGTGTCTTTCTCTCTCTCTCTCTCTCTCTCTCTCTCTCCATATATATATATATATATATATATATATATATATATATATATATATATATATATATAATGTAGAGGTCTGAAAATATATTTTAGCTAGAGACCTGCACAGCTCTGGATTCAGGTCATAATGCGAATACACCTGGCCCTTTTGAGCCACAGCCATGAGAGACATCTCACAGAGCCATTCATTTACCTCTTGTCACTCTACAAATCTCTCTCAGCAAAAACTACAGCTGCCATATCATCTACTTCACTCTTTCATTTTTGTCCACTGAGTCCTATCCCAAAACTGTAAATCAAAGAATAAATAGACATAGTTCAGTTCCCTGTACACAGGACAGGCTGAGGCTGGACCAGTGAGATGAAATACACCATCCTGCATTGGGCTGGAGCATCACTAAAATTACTTCCAATTTGTAGAGGCAAGGGCAGTTTTGGAGAGTGGGCTGCAGTCCAAGTGTTGCTTCTCAGAGTGGGCTAAGACCTAGATGTTCTAAATGTAACCTTTCCTCACAAACATAAAATAACAATGCCACTTGTAAGAAGTATGAATGGGAATGGAGGGTTTGTCTTCAGTGCTTTGGCACTGATCAACACAGGGCAAGAATTTGTCCTTTTCAGTCACTGTCTTTACTCTCTCTCTGACTGTCTCTATGTGCCTACTTCCCTGGACCCTTTGTGGAAGTCAGTGCATCCATCGTGAACTCGGTCTTCCTGGTGTTGAAGTTTTCCTTTCTTTGCCCATTGGTTTAGTTAGTCTCATGCTTATGGCGCAGTACAGAGGAGAACTTAGGAGACAGGGTTTCTGCTGCAGGTAACAGGCATATGCCCATCTACAGCTGCAGCTGTACAGGCCCTCTGTGCTTGACTCCCATTCTCCAGGGCCCTGTAGCTGACACTCAGCCTAAATGCAGCCCTCCTCAATTTCCTGCACCACATCCTTGTCCTTATTCCATGAGAGCCCATGTAAAGAGAAGTGAAACTCTACGACCCTGGCACACACATTGTGCTTTCCCTCTATTGGGCAGAATGTAAAGGATCTGTGGTACTGATGGCCACAACAGTGTGCAGATTTTCCATGCAAAACGGAAGTTTCCATGGTTCAGAAAGAGGGTGTTTTGATGGCTGTGAATTGTCTTTTCCAAGTGCCTCCTGGGGTTTCAAATCCTTTTGAAACCTGAAGTTCTTTCTTGTATCTAGGGAATATTCTCACCTCTGGCCAGAAGGGCCGCCCAACTCGGAGCACAGCTATCCCGGGGTCAGGAGGTCTGCCAGCCTGGTAGCTCCTGGAGGATTCCTGAGTCTGTCCTCGGGGCCCAAGTGTAAAAGGTGTTTCCAATTGCCTTTATTAGCAGCATCCAGGTGGTCAGGTGATGGGTGGTGCTTGATTTACACTCGAAGCTCCTAATTCAGCCAATGGAGGCATCCATCTTCCTTTAGTGTCTCCATAGCAAGGGCCCGGAGAGTTTGTGCTTCCTGCAAGCACAGCGACTTTGTATGGGACACTCATGGATGCCTACTTCTGGGAATCTCTATGAGTGTGATGTGTGGACACCAGGACACCATGTTCAGGGATTGTGAGGCCACAGGAGCAATTTCCTTAGCAGGACACAAAGGAGAGGTGTAAGGGGCCGGGTTCATCCAATATTGTTTGGTCAAACACAGTTCCCATCTATGTTGAGACACAGCTCTTTCTGGCTTCTTTCTGGGTGTGTAATCTGCTGTCTACTGAGAAGTGGACAGGGAGCCTGGAGGCTGAGTATGCAGCCAAACGTGACTTTGGATTATTCAGTCTCGTGCATATGGCATAGTATAGAGGAGAACTTAGGAGACAGCGTTCCTGCTGCAGGTAACAGGCATATGTCCATCTACAGTTGCAGCTGTCCAGGCCCTCTGTGCTTGAATCCCATTCAACAGGGCCCTGTGGCTGACAATCAGCCTAAATGCCGCCCTCCTCAATTTCCTGCACCACATCCTTGTCCTTATTCCATGAGAGCCCAGGTCAAGAGAAGTGAAACTCTACCACCCTGGCACACACATTGTGCTTTCCCTCTATTGGGCCGAATGTAAAGATCTGTGGTACTGATGGCCACACCAGTGTCCAGATTTTCCATGCAAAACGGAAGCTTCCAGGGTTCAGAAAGAGGGTGTTTTGATGGCTGTGAAATGTCTTTTCCAAGTGCCTCATGGGTTCAAATCCTTTTTAAACATGAAGTTCTTTCTTGTAAATAGGGAATCTCTCTGAGTGTGATGTGTGGACACCAAACTGAAGTTCCTTCTTGTATCTAGGGAATATTCTAACCTCTGGCCCAAAGGCCCTCCCAACTAGGAGCACAGCTATACCGGGGTCAGGAAGTCTGCCAGCCTGCTACCTCCTCGATAGATTCCTGAGTATGTCCTAAGGCCCCAAGTGGTAACAGGTGTTTTCAATTGTCTTTATTAGCAGCAGCCAGGCCCTCAGGTGAGGGGCAGGGCTGTGATCTCCACTGGAAGCTCCTAATTCAGCCAATGGTGGCATCCATTTTCCTTTTGTCTCTCCATAGCAAGGGACCTGGGATTTTGTGCTTCCTGCAAGCAGAGCGACTTTGAATGGGACACTCATGCATGCCTACTTCTGGGAATCTCTCTGAGTGTGATGAGTGGACACCAGTACAACATGATCAGGGATTGTGAGGCCACAGGAGCAATTGCCTGAGCCGGACCCAAAGGGTAGGTGTAAGGGGCCTGGAGGCTGAGTAGGCAGCCAAACATGACTGGACAGGCTCATACCCCTGAATTCAAAGGGGTGCCCCAGCTTCCTCCATTGGCAGTGTTTGGATGATAGTGAGGCATGGGATTGAATGGGGAACTCAGGAGAGCGAGGCATGAGATTCCCTTTGCATATGCATTCTTGCTTAGCCAGAATCTGGGCTAGCTGGCTTGCCCTGACCAGCTAGGTTCTCTGTACATAAGTTGCAGGTGAGGCTGGCTACCTTCCCAACCATGCTCTGAGACTACTATAGGTGAGCTCAGAGCACACACAGACACACACACACACACACACACACACACACACACACACACACACACACACACACACACATTACTGTCAGGTCTGGTAGTACAGCATATGATGAAGGCTGGGGCTGTCTGTGGTCTGTGGGCATGAGAGGAGCTGACTTACAATCCTTACAAGCCAGGTTTGAACCTGTCATCAATTAACACAGTGTAGGAGGTTTTTGAATTCTGGTCTCTTTCCAAATCATCTGTTTCTCTTCTTGCCTTCTCTGTCTCTAACTCTCATGTGCTCGCATACACTCTGTCTTTGCTCATTTATATTTTACTTATATACTTATTTTACTTACAGGCCCAGATATACAAAGAGAGTTACCAGAGCACTGCTGAGCTCTGGTTTGTTGTGTTGGAGATTTGACCTAGGCTATGGAGCATCAGTTTTTTAAGTCTTTCTGACACAAGCCATATCATGTCTCCTCATTTTCATGTCAGTATCTCTCAGAAATTATAATAAAGATATACATACATATATTTATATATATGTCATTTTTGAATTGTCTACCTATCTATTTGACCTTAATTCAGAATTACCACATTTATAAGAGCCTAGTTTTTCGGAAATAATTGGCCATGTAGCTGGAGCAGTATTCAATACAATTATAAATAATAGAACCTTTCAGTAGCATTTCTATTCGTGTTTCTATAAGCATTCTTATTGTAATTATCATGCCCAGAACTTCCCTCCTTTTTCTAGTGTAAGCTTCAATACGTATGTGTTTGTTTTCTTTTTCCGGAAATCTTAAGTTCCTTGGACCCTGAAGTGTTAGCGAATTTTTGAAGCAGCCCACTGTTTCTCAGCAGATGGTTTCTATGTTTCTGCCATAATCTGGTCTTCTTGTGGTTTTTGTTTTCATTATTTTTTTATTTTTTTCAAGTCCTCCTAAGTCATCCCCATTTATTTTCATATTTTTTATTTAGTAAGGTATCACATGAGGGTCATTTCTTCTGCTTGATATATTTTCTGTTATAACTGAGGGGAACTCTTGATGCACAATGCATTTCCTGTGGCAAATACTACACACATATGGTGAAGGCTTGGGTTGTCTGGGGTCTGTGAGCATTATATCTGCTTCCTTACAATCTCTACAATTCACGTTTGAACCTGTCATGAATGAACACAGTCTAGGGGGTTTTTGACTTCTGGTCTAATTCCAACTCATCTATTTCTTTTCTTGCCTTCTCTGTCTCTGACTCTCACAGGCTCTCCCTCACTTTGTCTGCACTCATTAATATTTTACTTATATCCTTATTTTATTGACAGGCCCAGATATACAAAGAGAGTTGCCAGAGCACTACTGAGCTCTGGCTTGTTTTGTTGGTGATTTCACCTAGGCTACTGGAGCCTCAGCTTTGTAAGTTTCTCTGACACAATCCATATTCTGTCTCCTCATATCCATGTTAGTATCTCTCAGACTTTATAATAAAGATATACATCCATATACATATATAAATATAAATATATATCTG